>NC_056594.1:487596-502596 GCF_018340385.1 Cyprinus carpio | reverse complement strand
TCAAAACTCTGGCCATTATATAATACCTGGAATATCAAAATCAACTGTGGGCGGCAGATCCTTTTCCTAATTAGCACCCAAACTCTGGAACAATCTACCTAGCGTTGTTCGTGAGGCAGACACACTCTGTCAGATTAAATCTAGATTAAAGACGCATCTCTTTAACCTGGCATACACATAATACACTAACAATATAGAAATACACTAATTTCTATAATTCAAATCCATTAAAGTATTTTTAAACTGCATTAATTAGGTCAACCGGAACCAGGAACACTTCCCATAACACCTGATGTACTTACAACATCGTAAGAAGAATGGCATCTACGCTAATATTAGTCCCTTTCATTCTTATTCCGAGGTCACCGTAGCCACCAGATCCAGTCTGTATCCAGATCAGATGGTGGATCAGCACCTAGAGATGACCTCTACAGCCCTTAATGTCAGCAGAGAGCATATTAACTAGCTGCGCTCCAGAGACAGATCCCCTGTGAAGACCTCATCACCTCGACAACCATCAGCACAAGACCACGGGAACCATTCAAGTGCTCTGCACCTGTGTTGTAGCCTGGAATTAAACCACACCATGCTGGTTTCATCTGGTCAGAGGAGAACTGGCCCCCCGACTGAGCCTGGTTTCTCCCAACGATTTTTTCTCCATTTCTGTCACCGATGGAGTTTTGGTTCCTTGTCACTGTCGCCTCTGGCTTGCTTAGTTGAGGACGCTTGATTGATGGCACAGACACTATTGGAAGAGATCTGAACTGGGTGATGACATCACTGAATCATCAATGAACTGACTTTAGCTAAAAAATTATAATGTTATTGTATAATGTTATTGTCTTCTTGCAATATTGACAAACTACTTTCCTGTTTAACTCTGTAAAGCTGCTTTGACAACCAGTATTGTATAAAGCACTATACAAATAAAGGGGATTATTAGAGCTAAAGTGATAAAATTGCAGCCAAACTGGATGTAGGTTGCCGAGCTACTGTCATCTCAGTAACACAAAGAACTATAATTCAGACCAGTGGAGTTTAAAATTCTTGTAAGTAATTACACATTTCACCAGTAATGTCATTGTGCAGTGCACTAATTTCAGGGACTGTTCCTTTGCTGTCGGATACTATGTTGGCAGAACCGGACTAAAATCACAGCTGATCATTTCTGTGTCACCCCTGCTTTGCAACAGATGTGCACTGCTGATCCATCTTTAAACAAAAAGAAAATAACTCATATCGAGTCACTATTAATGTGTAGTAACAGGTAAGATGGTACAGTTGAGTAAAAAAAGAACAAAACAAAACAAAACAAAAAAAAAGTATAGTTATATTGGTAACAAATTCACCGTTTAAATGACATTATAGTATACTGTATATAAATAGAATGATTTATTCCTAAATGTCTGAGCTGAAATGTTTGAGTTATATCCCAATATATAAGAAAGTTGAACAGATTTTAAAGTGCCTCTATTATGCCATTTCGAATATTGCTTTTCCTGCAGTGTGTAATGTAGCTTTATGTGAATGAAAATGATCTGCAAAGTTGTAAAGCCAAAAGTGCACAATAAATAAAGTTATTGTCTCCCAAAAAAAGAACTGACTCTGAACAGCCTAAACAAGTCATCAGTAATTCAAATCCCACTTACGTGACGGCTACACGTCACTATGTAACACATTTGCATAATTCCCACCTATGTTCTACGTTGGCCGGCTGCGAATAACTTGACCCACCCTCCAATCAGGCCCGGTTCTACGGGGGTGCTTAGCAACAAACAAAAGCAAAAGCACCCTCAGATAAAAGTATTAATAGCGTATACATTTTCACCATCAATAAACATACAGACAGCTGCAATCTTTCAAATTATTATATTATTTTTTATCATGCTTTCATGCATAGGCGGAGGGTGAACTCTAGGGAAAGGCTAAAAGCAGCCAAATCTATTAAATACAAACATCATAAACCTGTCTTTTTAGGCAAGAACCAGACATGGATGTCATGTAAAATATGTTTAATGTGACTGAATTTGTATTTAATGTGATTACCATTTAATTAAAACATTAGAAATTGATAACGTTTCCTTCCCACGGTTATTCAAACGGCAAAAAAATTATGTACAGAAATGACATTATCTCTAACTTTGATCTATCGCGCTCTCAAAAAACAAAACTATTGTTATAATCACTGAAGCTGTCTACACTGCGAAATGAATCCCTTACTTGTATCGTTTGTACATCTGCGCTTTGTTGTTTATGATGAGAGAATTTGCGGAATTCAGTCAGAGTACGCGCGCGCATTCAACAAAGCTGATGAGTTTCAGTTTTCAGACTCATCTGAACGCCTCTAATTGGCTATTGCATTCCTAAGCTCAATAGAATTGTTTGTGATTGGTTATAATGCGCAACACTGTAAAAGCGCCTAAAATGAACACTTTCCATTCATTTACACTTTGTTAGCAACAGACGTAATAGTTTTAATTTGTTTGTGCAATGGCATTTTTGTCCAATCTCAGGTCCAATTTAGCTTCTTGTTTATTCAAACACAGTATAAAATCATAATTACATTTGCAGTTGTGCTGATATTTGGGGGAAAACCAGCACTCTTCGTGTAATATTGCTAAACTATATGGTATATAAAAGAAGGTAAAAATCATACGGGGGGGGGGGGGGGTTTACCCCCATATCTTGCTATCCCAAAACGTTCAGTCTAAATGCACATACAGTAGTCTAATCTAATCTAGTCTAATCTAACACAGTGTGTGAAGTTTTTTTTTTTTTTTTTTTTTTGCAAAGTGATGGACATACTCTATTATGTTAGATTGCACATCATTGAAATTAAGCCCTATTTGGTGATACTATTTTCATACAGTTGAAAATTAGGATAAATGTTATTTGTGAGCACCCTCACAATTTTGAAAAGCACCCTCAGTGATTTGGTTCTGAAACCGGGCCTGCCTCCGATACTGTAGCTTGTTTGTGTGGTTAGCATCATGTGGAGAAGTGCTAATTATCTTAATGTACGTTACGTAATGCCTTGCTAACCCCCCGCCACCCCCCCCCCCCACGATTGTAAAGTGCTTTGGGTGTACAATAATACACAATAAAGCAGAAATGCATCCTTCATTCATTCAAGGTAATAAGATGTCAAAAACAAAATGTTAATTTACAGCATCTGTTAATTTCAAGATATTAATGTATTGATGTTAAAGGGCTTAAATTGTAGTCCAACCTTCGTCAAACATAACACAACAGACTTTCTTCCTGACCCTTGACATAAACACACAAACCAATGGTCACGTTGGATATAATTAACCCATTTAAATCCCAAATTATTCTCATCTAAGCATGTATATTACACACATTACTCAACAATTTCTCTAATAAAATAATTAACATTTCTTTAAAGGTATAAATGTCCTGTGAGCAAGATTTAATGGAATATGGAAGATGCATATTATTAATATTAGTAACAGACCCTTTGAAAATAAAGTGTATTTAATATAGTACCTGTTGTATCTGTATCCGTATTATAGGTTATTACATGTTTTTTGGAGCTTTGATACAGACAGGATTATTTACACTAACCATAAAAATATGATATGTGACATCTCAAAGCAGCTAGAAAGCAATCAGTTTAGCCAGTTTGTCTGTCTCTGAACACATTCTCTAAATTTCTGACATACTGTATCACAAAAATCTACATCCTACCACACAAATGAATAGCTTACATATTCAGACTCAACAATATTTGACCATTTCTTCTAATGCAAATACCGGTTTAAAGGATATCATGCATTTACTATAATTCACACTAATCTTTTGAGGAAATGACAGATTGTTGTCATCAATTTGCAGAGTCCACTTGATTTATCTAAATTCAGGAAATGCTTAAGATATTCTTGCTCCTTAGATTCACCCATTCTTTCACATTTATAATAATAATTCACAATTATTTTCTAAATAACCACATTGTTATGTGTTAAGTTGTCACCTTGTGCTAATACCGTGCTCACACTATAGACAGTGAGTGAAATATCATTACTAATCAAACACACTTTAGGCATGTAGGTCAGTGAGACTTAAGATTTATTCAGTGATGGTGTTGCCTTTTCCCAGTCAATAACAGCATGAAGCTTGTGAATGAAAGATGTTAATTATGAAAGTGTGCCTTTACTATATCTTGCTTTTCTCCACCAAATAAAATTAAATGATTATAGCACTAAATAAATAACTCAACAGATGAGGATTAAAAATGAGGAGAAGCCAAATACAGCCTGATTAGAAAAATCCACCTTATCAAGGAGCTTAAGTGAAAATCATTGCTCTTACCAGTCCTGTTGTGGTTCATCGATGACCAGCAGGATCCTATGTCTTTTGGATGATGCGGGCACAGGCGTTTGCTCCACTAGCCCTGCTGAGGCGGCCGTCTGCTTCACCACACTGGTGATGGAGCTGAAGAACCCCGTCGCTACAGGCTGAGGTTGGATGGGTTTTCTCTCCTGGCCCGGGGACACTGGAGCTGGTCCTGAGGCTGGTCCGGGAGGGGGAGGTTGAGAAGGATCTGGTTTCTGCAGATCTGACATGTAGCCATTAGGCAGGTTGGAGATAAAGGTGCTGTCCGACAGACGCCGGCGCAGGTAGTTCATGACTGTAGGCTAGAGGAGGAGTACTGCTTTGGAAATAGAGATGTCAAGCATCTAGGGATTTATCCTAGCGGGAGAAGCTCAGGACTGAATACCCAGCGAAGTGAGATGCTGGGATCCCTCCTTGCGTTGCAGTGTTTCCTCCCCTCTCTGCTTTCACTCTGCTCTGATGTCATATATGTATGCAGCCAATCAGACGCTTGCTGCATCCCTGCATGAGATGCTTGCTCTCTCTACCCTCCCCCATGCTAGATTGCCTGATCACATCCTTCATGACAAGACAGTATACAAAATAAAAAGGTTTCCTGCTGTACATGCGTGGGAAAATAGAGTGCACTGAGCAAATGAGCTTCCCCTCATAGAATTACTATTTTGTTTTTCTCGCAGATACAGTTACAGAGATATTGCCTGAACTACCGATGCGATTTACTGCATTCTTTACCACAGCTCACCCCTGATTCTTGCAAGAGATACTTTTTAAAAAACTATTTAACTACTCATATATATCTCTAGTGCGACCTTAATTTATAACTAAATTTATTATTAAACCCATATGACAGCCTGAGGGATGATGAATCTGGATTTGCTGGCTATTCAACCACTGAGATTCACTGTTTCTGTATTTCTCTTGAGATTCCAACTGACATACATGTAATACATCCACAATTTGTCCCACAATAATTACAAGTTGAGTGAGTAGGTGTTCCTCTGCAGCTGTTCAAACACATTTGACCACATGAGCAAATGCAATGTCAGTGTGGCCTCAAATGTTGACTACCTCTAGTGGTTGGAAAACTGAAACTGAATTCCATTAACATGTATGTAGCAGGTTCTTGTGATAGGATCAATCAAAACAGATATTAATAAAGGGGGCCACAGTTATTTGTGCTGCTTTTAAGAAAATGTGCAGGTTATAATAGTAGTGAATGTGCTGAAAGAGTGTGTTGAAAACTACAAACCAATCAGAAATGTCTTCCATCATTTTTCATAAATATATAAATTAAACAAACAAATAAATAAATTTGAATTTGTGGAGTTACTTTATAAATATAGAATTTATGACTTGTTTCCTTTTTTATTAGTAGTAGGCTACCTTTTAGCTTTAACCTTTAGTTTTACACAGAACATTTGTCAGTAAGGACCAGTTCAAACTGAATCTGAACACATTTTCATCAAAAGTGATTGTGAAAAATGTCACCAGTGAATGTCATTCATGCTGCATCGAGAATTGCAATAGTAACTCTGATTATCGTTATCGTTAAAAACACCAAGGGAAGCGGGTCGCGGAGAAGACGCCTAATAGTAAATCAGTTAATGTCACTGATTAAACCCACTGACTCTCACTCGATAAAAGAATCACATTGCTGTGTTTTTGAAAATTTTGATTTTGTTGGTTTAATAGTTTACATTCTTTGCAAGCATGACTCTCACTAGGCTTAGCAGAACTTGAACAGAGGACTTTCTAAAATGCTTAAAGTAGTTTAATGTACCAAATACCATATAAAGACAAAAATGTAAAGCATATACTATGTGCAGATATGCATATTAACTCAAAATGTGAACGCAACAGGTTTACACGTTAAGCATTTTCCTCTCATATAGGCCTAAAGAACACAGCACACACTAATATAGCATAATATGTGCAGATGAGCCCAAAATATGAACTTTAAATATATCTGTCTTAATCCATAAACGCTTTCTACATTACAGTTTTTTAAAGAGATGAAAACGCTTTAACGTTTAAACATGTCGCCGTAATATTCTGGCTCATCTGCATGTCTTTTAGCATAACTGTATTAGTACATTAAACCAGAATTTTAAAATGCTACAAAACTGTTCATAATCTCCTAGGGATTTGATTTAGCTTGTACAACAAAGCTTATACTTTGTCATTTAAAATTTTCCAACAAAGAAATGGATTGACTTCTGTCCAGCGGGCGACACTGTTTTCACTCTAATCAGGTAAACATTGTAAATCAAAAAAAATTAAATGATCATGCAGCGTGATAAAATATCTCATCTTCCCTGCAAACAATACAATAAAGAATAAATGATTGTTTAACTTAAAGGCAAAATCAAAACATCAGTTATCCTTATAGAGAATGAGTAATAACCATGGGAACGGATAGCGTATCCTGCTAATATGGTGGCGCCTTCCCGAAATGCAATGTGGAGTGAAAAGATCATGACGTAACTCCTCATTCTCTCTATATAATAACAGCATTCAAAATTAATTGAATAAGACAGTTTTTGTGTAATCCAAACTCAATCTGGACTTTTATCCCCAGTTACTTCTTTTACAAATTAGGTGGTCTCCCTTTCCTATTGATCTGTAATTATAATATTGCTAGAATCCCTTACAATTTATCTAAATTTCATAAACAGGCATTACTTGCATGGTCATTAATCTTTAACACAATTTCTCCCCTCGCCGGTACTTCATTTGGAACAATCAAGACATTGTATATAAGAGAAAATAATTGGTTTGAGAAAATATTTTGATTGTTTCCCAGTTCTTTAACTCAAAAGGTCTTCTTTTAAGTTATGAAGAATTCTTATGTAAATTAAATTTTCCAGTAACCCCCAAAGAATTCTCCATTGTCATGGACACTATTCCCAAAGGAGCTGTTATGTTTTAATAGACTCTGTTAGATCATCCAGCACTTTATCTATTTCTTTAGACCCATTTGGAATCCCAGTAGGATTTTAAACTATGCTTTTTTTCACATCCTTCATCTCTTAACTATAAGATTAGATCGCTTTTTCAAAAGGAGCTTGTAACAACTCCATATGTGGTGTCTTATTGGAGGAATGTGGTTTATCATGTTGATTGGAAAAAAAGTATGGACTCTGTCTTCGAAATACATAATAACTAAGTTTATAGAAATCTAATTCAAATTGTAACACAGATTTTACCCAGCTAAAGTGTTTTTGAAAAGGTTTAAATCAGACATAGATACAAGCTGTTTTTTTTTGTGGTGACCCGAATGAAACTGATATGCATATCTTTTGGGATTGTCCTCACACACAGCTATTTTGGATTTAATTCTCTAATGTTATCAATCGCAGTGTGCTCCAGGGGTTCTCTCTGCTTTTTAAGGATGTACCGTTTGGCTTCTTTAATATACAAAAAGACAAAATTAATGAATGTTTTATTATTAACCTATTATTATTTCTTGCAAAATTTCATATTCACCGCAGTAAATTCACTCATCAAAATCTTTTATATATTGTTTTTTAAAAAGAGGTTCAACAATATATCCAAACTATTTCATCTTCCAAAAATGTTAAGGCTTTTAAAACAGTTAATTTATTTAATCGTCTTAATTTGTTTTGTTAAAGCTTTCGTTTTGTATTATTTATTTATTGTTACATAGTATATAAATGGTGCGTTGCATGTAATGTCACCTCTTTGTACGCAATATTGATATTCTCAGTACTTTTATCTTTGGTACCTTGGCATTAATTAAAAAAGAAGAAGAAGAAGAAGAAGAACAACAGCAAGATTGGTAGCAAGTAACATAATAGCTTAAATATAACCTCATCAACGCCCGTCAAATAAATGTCGCGATATTTTCGCATAGGACTGTTACGTCTATGCTGTTACCTTTCAGACGGAGCGGAGAGAAGGCGTTGTCACATGGTACGTGGCACTGTTTTCAGCGCTAGGCAGAATGGGCCAATGGCAGTCGTTTTTGATGACTACGTAACTATTTTAAATATTTTCTTTGAAATTGGCGTCACATTTTTGTGACAGAAAATGTAAGTGTTAACTCCAAATATAGATAAATGAACAAGGATTTGCAAGAAATATAATAATTAAATATTGAGCGTGGGGAAATTTCAATCAACAGACTTTTTTTTGTTTTTGTTTTTTTTGCACGCGGAAACACACGAGCTTCTGTCCAGCAGCGTTAGCATTATACTCACTTTTTACAATTGTAACACAACATCTAGTCATCCCCTGTTTGACTGCTTTATTTACCATTTATACAAACAAAAGGTCGTGCTTGGCGAGTATAAATTGGCGTTTTGGATTTAAGTCACTAAAGTAAACCTTAGACGGACAGGTTAGCATCTAACTTGCAGCCCGAGCTAACAGCTAAATAGCTCAGTATGCTAAAAACAACGCAAAGTTTTTACATTTTTATTTCCACATCTTATTATCAGTTATTGTTGTAAGGCTGTTTATGTTTCCCTTTTCTGAAAGACCATATTTCATACTGTTACTCAGCCGAGCTGGAGTAACGTTAACCGATTAGATTTCTGCTTTAAATGTAAATGTTTGTGTTGAAATGGATATCTTGATTAATCATTTCATCAACAACAAAATGAACGATAACATCAGCAGACTGCAGTGTAATAGATATGAGGGTAAGTAACTGCATTCAAATAAACACAATACATATTTCATTGAGTTTCTGAAGTTATATCATGTGAATGTCACCCATTAATACTTGAATATGGAATAATACTAATCATTCAGTACCATGGTGGAGAGTAATGAAAATACTTCTATTGATAACATACTTAATAAATTGCATCTATTTGCCGTTTTCTTAGAATTGTAATTTTACTTTCATATTGGTTTGATATGGTTTTGAAAAAGACAAAAAAATAAAAAATCCTTTATTAACTAGTAAATGGTCAGGTTGTCATACACATACACGTAATGTTAAGTGTACATGTATCAATCAATCGTCATTTTAATGCATGTTTTATAATATATTTTTCAGCATTAATAATAGTATGAATAATTAATATATTTATATAAAATGTTCAGCCTGAGCTAATCTTGATATGTCATAGTCAAATCATCTGATATTTTAATCCTTAAAACCTTTTAATGAAGCTTTGTTCTTCATTATTAAATCAGGACTTTATGCCCCCCAAAATATCAAGATGTATTTTATAAAAAAAATAAAAAAAATACATGTTTGCATAAAAAAAGGGTGCATACTGAAGCCATTGTATTCATCATGTCATTGACAATAAATTTGTTGAAGTATGTGTTTTACTGTTGAAGCATGAGATTTGTAATGAAATGTTTGCATATTACCAATTAAAGCTTTCATTGATATTCTTGTCTGACGTCATATTTGAGCATGATGATGAACTTTCGTCTTTGTTAAGCATTATTAGCAATAGCTGTGCCTTAATCTGAATCTGATTTGTTGACAGATGATTCTGGAGCCTCTAGGGTTCCTGTGCTTAACTCAGGGTGTACACCCTTGAGCCCGACCAAGAGAAAACACCATGAAAACCCTCTGAATCATCAAAAAGACTCTGATGAAGAACAGATGAATAAAATGAGATGCTTATTAGGATCACATCTGTATGTCTGCTACAGTTCTGTTATTTGCAGTGCAGCAAAGTTTCCCATTTTCTTTTTAAATTGTTCTATCAGTTAACAGTTTTTTATGCACAGCATGTATTTTGAATGTTTCTTCTTGTGTGTTTTTAGGAGAAATTCAAATGGAGACACTGAAAACCAGGAGTTATGGAATTATAGTTATAGTTACACATCTCTGAGTGGTCTTCATAACCATCATGTATTTGCACCTTTCCCAACTTTTGCGGTGGATCAGCCCCTTGAGATGACTAAACAAAGCTTGGATCCTACTAGGAGCATGCTTCTTACTCCTGGATCCAGCACAAGTCGCCAGCAGGTCAGAATTATACGATCTAAGACTCTGACACGCATTTTCTTTAAAACATTGATTCTGCATCTACTGTAACAGGATGTGTTGCTAAATGTGTTCCCATACATTGGCATGTAGATTTGTCATATTTCCAAACAAAACAAAAAAACGTGACTTTTCTTTTATATCAGAATCGTCCATCGGTAATTACCTGTGCCCCTGCCAGCAACCGCCCTTGCAGTCTCTCCAGTTGCCACATGTCCCCAAATAGCTGCACATTTGGATCCTCCAACAAGACCAAAGGTATTTCATCTAGCACTTTTCAAGTATCAGAAGTGTGTACTTGGTTGACTGGCACATCATTATCTGCTACTCTTAACTGGTTATCAGAAGGCTTGTCTAAAGAGATTGATAGGATTTTTAAATTGCTATGGCAGATTTATTTAAAATGACTTAGTAATTTAAAAAAATAAAGAAAAAAAAAATGTTTTTGTGAGAATTGTTATAAATGTTACAATCAGAGCTGTCAAGCAATTCAAGTTTAGAGTTTAATTAATTACATGATGTGCTGAATTAATTGCACATCAATTTGGGCAGAGAAAAAAAAAGTCATTACTGTGTTAAATGAGAAAAGCATTGAATAGACATTACAAAAAAAGTAGCTTTAGAAAAAAATGTTTTGATTCAACACTACAATTAGAATTGCATAAATAATGCTATAAGATTACATTTTTAAATAATGGTGTGTGATTGAATTTTGAGATTAGGTTTTAAAATGGACATTACTGTTTTGGTTTAATTATATTGAATATTAAATGATTTCAAAGAAATGAAATGATACTATGAAATTGTTTAGATTCATTAAAAATGTGGATTGATTTAGCAACAAAACATTGCGGTGGGTTGGTTGAAAAGGCATGAAAGTCCTGCAATGGCTTTGTTTAGAACTATTTTCGTGAGTGAAATTGAACAAAAATGACAGTACTGGCAATATTGTGTCTAAAATGTTCATAGTTTATTTAGTATTGGAGTTCTGTGGCACTGATTCTGTGTGGGCCTGCTATGACAGTATGATCATTGATCTTCACACGTAGAGTCTCTGTTTGTTTTCTCTTCATCAGCAAACACTGTGTGTGACCCCGTGATTGAAGAGCATTTCCGCCGCAGTCTGGGGAAGGTCTATAAGGAGCCTGTGCCTGTCTCTAACTCCGTGTGCATCACAGGCTCAGTCGATGACCACTTCACTAAAGCACTGGGGGACGCCTGGTTACAGATCAAAGGCAATGGCGGTACAACACCAAATCATGAGACTCAATGATAAACTAAACCAAAAACATAAACCCTGTGAGGTTAGCTCACCACATAAGTGTACTTAAGACCAGACCCTCCAAGACCCAGACCAAAACTAGATCAAGATTGCAGTATACATTCACAATTCGGAACAGCATACTGTCCTTACAATTTCTGTCATATCTTTTCATGGCAAAAAGAGTAAGTGAAGTATGCTGTTGTAGTATAATGTACATTGTTTTGAATTCAGATATGGCTGCTTAAGGGATGCATGACCAGGTGTGGGTGATATGACCAAAACTGGGAGAATATTTTGAGTTAAATATTTTATTTTATTTCAGGATAAATTATATATCACAATATACGTCAAGCAACAGCTGATGATAAGTAAACAGTAATAAAAAAGGACAAAGAAACAAAACCCAAACAAATAAAATAAACACTGTTTTAAGTTTCTCTGGTGGGTCTAGCTAACAATAGTGTTAAAGAAATACTACAAAAATTTTATAAAATAATATGTTCAAAACTGCATAGTCTTCACTGTATGAGTTAAATATTGATTAATTATTAATTCTACAAAAGTTACTCTAAAGTTCACTAACACTAAAGACCTGTATTTTGACATAATTTTGTATGTATTTGACCAGTTAGATATGCTCCTGAATTAAGTATACATATGTTGCTTTTCCATATTTCACTCCATCTTGGGGTGCACGCTCCAAAAAAAATTCTGTTGGACATTGTTAGTACTAAATTGAGCTTTTCACAGCTTACTGATAAATAACTATTTTTCAAGAACATCATGCTATTTATATTACTCATATAAAGTACCGTTAAAAAGATCTTTAATGTTTTTTAAAGTTTATTTTGCTCATCAAGGCTGCATTTATTTGATAAAAAATATTATATATAATACAGGGCTTAAAGTTATCCAGCACCATGCCGGATCTCCGGTGTGCGGTGTTTGGCTGCGAAAAAAAAAAAGTCATCCTACATTTAAAAACACTTAAACGCGATATCACATTCGAGTTCATGAGTTTGCCTACCAATGTATGAGAGGAACACAGCTTTCACTCTCAACCAAACTAACATCACTAGCCAATCAGAAGTTTTTGCTCTTATAAACAAGAGCATTAGCTGATGAATGGGAAAAAAAGCCTGGGTCTCGAGGGCAACACATTGAAAAAGCTGCCAGTCGCAATGGTCAAAGAATTCCATCTAGTGTCGTATTTACATAGAAAAGCTATTAAATAAGCAGCGAAGCTTTGTAAACACATGATCTCTTAAGGGTTATTCACCAGTAAAGACTGTATGTGTGAAAGGGGCTAAACTCTTCCTCTGCATATGCGGTGAGTTTGGGTTGCTTAATTAACCTTAATCTGGGAAAACTCACTTGATTTGTAATGTAAATCATTTAAATGGCAACACAGGAGAATACATCCAACATTTTTCTAAATATGCGATTTATTGTACATTGCGATTTCAAAATAAAAGTTTCTGAATTTACATGTGGCCAAATATTAAAATGAATTAACCGTTGTTGAATCGCATGAAATATCACAAGGCCGTTGGCGCCCTCTGCAGGTATTTGTTATAATATAGGCATATTTTATTGCGTATTTAATGGTGTTGTTCAATAAAACCATGTACTTGGTTTTGATACTTTATTTGAGGCCAATTATTATTGCCTCGTCGTTACTTTATTTATAAATTTAGTTATATTAAAGCCTGTTTTTCCCCTTAGTTCTATTTATATTACTTAAAAATATCAGATTACTCACTTGTCTAAATAATCAGATTACTCGATTAGCAAAAAAATCATTAGTTAAGCATTAGATTAGTTAAAACGTTTCAAAATACAACTGCATTGTTTTACTTTTTGTGATTAAAAGACAAATATTTTGTCATTTGATAATTTCTTAAAGTATTAAAACATTGTCTTGTTCTAGTGAACCAAGTATCTGCATTTTGTCTCACCTTGTGAGCTTGTGAGGCAATTTTATTTGTACCATTTTGTTTTATTGGTTTATTTAATAGAATTTGAAAGATAATAACAGTATTGATTAATAAGTGAGATCTGATTTTAGTCCTTGAAAACCAAAAAAGTAGTGCCAGTCCTTGTAAGTCCTGGAATTTTATTTTGCAGTATTTGTACATAACCTGTTTAAGTTACCACTTCTTGGACCATTTTAATGGTTTTGTTGTTGTTTGAACTGAACTGTAGTCTTTGTATGTTTCCTATTTTATATTAATTTCGTAGTATTTAATTTACCATTATTTCTTTTGAACCAAAATAATTCAGAAATGTCAGGTTTTAGATTGTAGGTCATCTTGTACCCTGTCAAGGACAAAGCTAACCAGCAAAACTTGATATCAAAAGCATCCTAAATTTTACATGTGTTTGCACCATATTGTAGTGAGTAACCTTTCTTGGTATTGCTGTTTCAAATATCTCACCATTATCTGTAGTCTGAGTCTGTCAAGGGTTAATGGCAATGGCAGATACGTTACTAGTTAGTTTCGAGGAAAATCTATTTCTCTTTTTGTTTGCCAAATAACCCTGTGTATGTGTCTGTTAATATAATTTTAATAATTTTAATACCCTGATAATATAATAATGGTTTTCTATTTTAATATGCTTTAAAATATTATTTATTCCTGTGATGCAAAGTACTTCAGTCCTCACATGATCCTTCAGAAATCATTCTAATATACTGATTTATTATCAGTGTTGGAAACAGTTGTGCTGCTTCAAAAATGTGTATATATTTATTTATTTATTTTTGGAACCTTTTTTTTTTGGAATTCAGCTTTGCATCACAGAAATAAATTATTTTAAACTATATTAAAATAGAAATCCATTATTTTAAATAATAATATGTCACAATATTACTGTTTCTTTTTAGTTTTGATCAAACAAATGCAGCCTTGATGAGCAGAAGAGACTTCTTTCAAAAACATTAAAAGTCTTACTGATCCAAAACTTTTCAGCAGCAGTATATGTATATACTGTACACACACACACACACACACACACACACACACACACACACACACCTCTATATGCACAGAACCTGGGCTTTTCCAAACTGTAATAGTATTCTTTATGCTCTTCACTCAGATTATCTTTATTGTTGAATTGACTTTATCAAGATGAAGCAGCTGCTGGGACAGTGTTCTCTGTATTTTTCTAGCATGTTTCATGAGATGTTTAAGCAGCTGGTTTGGCCTCTTGAAAGGCACTGACACTTGCAGTATTTGGCTTAATTGAGTTTCAGGTTTGTGGACACTTTTCACAGAATGCCATGGCACATTTCTGCAATGATCAACAAAGTTAAATTTAGCAAAGAAGTTGGCATCTTTGGTCTCTTTGGATTGCCATAATCCTTCTCTGTAATCCACTTCTTTTGGAAAGTCGTGGAAAT